>NC_061120.1:65692618-65704448 GCF_002878395.1 Capsicum annuum
ACGGGCCCAACATATGTTATTTACGTTATCTCAATTTATGTAGCACAAATAGCATTTGATGTGTCAATCAAATTTTTATTTATATAAATTGTTAGATAATTTAAGTTGTTAATCATTATGATTTATAGTACCATTTACATAATTTAGTAATTTATGTTACTCGCTTTGTCCCAATTTTAGAATTTATAGAGTCAATCAAATTTTTAATACTATATTTTTCAAAATATTTTAAGTTGTTAATCATTGTGATTTTAGTATCTTTTAATGTAATTTCAAATAATTTATGTTACTTTCTTTATCACAACTTATGTGACATGATTAGAATTTTAAAAGTCAATCATATTTTTTACTATATGTTTTTAAAATATTATAAGATGTTAATAGTTATGACTTATAAATTTTTTTTGCATAATTTTTAAATTTATAATATTTTACTAAAATAAAATAAATAAATTAAAATAAATAAAGTACTAAATTTTCAAAATATGTTAAATTCGAAAACATCATTTGGATAAACAAATTACTAAATTAAAACACTAAAACATCCAAATTATAAAATGCCAAAACTACCCTGAATTTTTGTGACACAAATATAATTCAGATAATCAATCATATTTTTAATAGGTTTTTAAATATTTTAAATTATTAGCTATTGTAATTTATAATATTTTTTATGTAATTTTCAAATAATATATGTTACTTTTCTTATCAAATTTTTTGTGGCATTGATAGTCAATTATGTTCTTAAAATAATTTAAGTTTCTAATTATTATGATTTGTAATATTTTTTCTTCTATTCGAATTTAAGTGGCATTGAAATAAATTTGAGAATCAATCAAATTTTGACTTATAATACCTAATTAGAAGTGATGTAGCAAAATTACTATAAGAAAATATTTGTGAAAAAAATTTAAATGAGTCTCATATAAGATGTCATGTTAATTTAAAATATAAAGAATTAAAAATTTAAATGAGACTAATATAAGATGTCATGTTAATTTAAAACATCAAAAGTTAATTTATCATTTCATGTCAATTTAATTTTTTATTAAATATTATTAACTTCTTAATACCTAAATGACTTATAATAATTAATTACGGGTGATATAGAATAATTACGGTTGAAGCAGCTGAACCAGACATGTCACAAATGTCTATTTTACCCTTTTTAATTAAATATTATTATTTTTCTTATATGTGAATGTGTAACAATAATTAATTAGGGATAATATAGTAAAATCATAAAGCAAACATACTTGTGAATTTTTCTTAAATGAGTCTTATATAAGATGTCGTATTAATTTAAAACATCAAAAATTAATTTATCATTTATATCTATTTTATTATTTATTAAAGATTATTAATTATTTAATACTTTTATGATTTATAATAATTAATTAGAATGATATAATAAAACTACGATTGAAGTAGTTGAAACAGACATGTCATAAATGTTTATTTACCTTTTTTAATTAAATATTATTAATTTTCTTATATATATAAATGATTTAAAATAATAATTAGGAATAATATAGTAAAATCTCGAAGTAGCTGAAGCACGTGAGGAAGAAGGCATGTTGACGAAGAGCAGTCTGTTTCTTCACACTTATTAATAGTAGTAATATATATATATATATATTAAAAATGTTATAATTAAATCAATAGCTTAAAAAGTGATAATTAAAATAAGTAGAAATATTTTACTGACATTTTAATAAAAGTTGATGATTTATTAACTTATAATTTGATAATGGAAAAAAAAAGTATTAGTAATTAATTGGCTTATAGTCGATATTATAGTAAGTTGTAGTGAATTAATGATACTTTTGTACAATGTTATTGATTGGCCATTTTTATAATTTGATAATTACACTAAGTAGATTTGCATTACAAAATATTATTGATTAATTAATTTACATGTCAATAATTACAGTAAAAAGGTGTATACCTTTAATATATTCATTAAAATAATATCGATTAACAAACTTATATGATAGTTAGACTAAATGAAACGTATTAGTGATTTTTTAGAAACTAGTTTAACTGCACGTGTTTTACACATGTAATGCTTGATTATTAAATTATTTTATCTATCACAGAGACTTTTAATAAAGTGTAGAAGTTCAAAAACTTTTCAAAAATATTTCACACTTTAATATAAACATAAACATATACACATATATATTTTACCACCAGAAGTTTTAAGTGGTTGATGGATCATTACTTTTGCGTTTGTCATATAGTACCGTTTTTCCTTGTTGACACAAGCTGAGTGAGACGCATCAATTTGAATCATATTTGTGTTACGGTTATTTTTATTTTTTTATATTTAAATTTTTTTCTTATTTTTAAAGTTAAATCTTTACAAAATCATTGATACATTCTTATTACGTACTAAAAACTTTTAAAAATTTGGTACTTTTAAAAATTTTCTTATTCTAACGATTTTATATTTATTTCTAGCTTTTTCAATTTTTCTTAAAAATCAAATTTAATTGATTTAGAATTCTTAAACTAATGGAAAAGGTATTAGTTGTCATTAATTTTGATAGCTTAGAATAAGGAAAGGTTTACTATAAATATATTTAATTAATTATCAACTCTTAAATATTAGGAAAAAATAGTGAAATACGATTTTGTCTAAAGCAAATACTTTTAATGAAGGGAAAAAATTTCAAACAACATTTTTAAGACTCTTCACACTCTTAATATATTATAGATATTATTGACCTATTAGATTATACATTGACAGTTATACTAACTGTAAGTATATTAGTGATATCACTAAGAAATATTAGCAAATAATGTATTGACATACTAGGGAGGTAGGACCCTACATTTTAAGTATTTTAAAGTTAAAAAAGTAAATACTCAAAATTTGATACCAAACAGATGCTAAATTGTAAGTATGTATGATAGATTTAGAGACATTTTAATTTGTTAACTATTGTAATTTATAATATTTTATATGTAATTTTTAAATAATATATGTTACTCTTATTTTCCAAATTTTTGTAGCATTGAAGTCAATTATATTTTAAAAATAATTTAAATTTTTAATTATTGTGATTTATATTACTTTTCTTCTACCCCAATTTACGTATTTAATTATTGTGATTTATAATACTTTTCTAATCACATTTCACATTATAAGAGTCAATTTGACAAATCTTCATAGCTAAATTGATTTATGTTACGCAAAATGACCTTCTGGACCCTTATACTATGTCGGTTTTGAAAGTTGGATACTTCTACTTACATGTTTGTCATCTGGACCCCTGAGCCCACTAAAAAGTAATATTTTAAATCCTTTTTTGGTGAGTGTAACACTCTCTCCCCACATCAGTTGTCACGCCTGCCTCATCTGTCACGTCATTAAAAATAAAAAAAGTATTACATTAAATTTCAAGATATTTTTAAAATGCTAAATAACAAATTAAATATTAAAATTAATTTAATTAAATAAGAAAACTTTATAATCATAGAAAAATTTGAATAGTCATGTTTTTATTTTTGCTCACAAATTAAACATCAAATTCATTCCAAATAATTAAAATTTTTATCCAACTGATTTAAATTTTTAACTATAAATTCATATATACAAACATAATAAATTTTTTATTTTTAAATTTGAATATCTTTAAAAAATTCACAAAAATTTTAATTTTTTTCAAGAGAAATTCACTAATTTTTTTTCAATATTCACTATCACTCACTTTCAATTCAAATTTAAATTTTTATTCAAAAAAAATAAAAAGAATTAAATTGAGGGAAGATTAAAATTAAAAATAAAAAATGAAGGGGGGGAGGGGGCTAGAAGAGTGTTGGGGTAGGGTGTGGGGGCTGGAAGGGGCTGGGGGTCGGGTCGGAATGGGGCTGGGAGGGGTGTAGCGGCTGGGGGTGGGGTAGGAAAGGGCTGGACGGGACTGGTAAAATGTGGGGAGGTGGGGACGAGGTTGGGGTGGGGGGGGGAAGGGGCTGGGGTGGGGTGGGAAGGGAAAAAAATATTTTTATTTATTTTTAAAATTTTAAAATATGTTTAAATTATTTTTAAATTTTTGAAAATATTTTTTAATTATTTTTAAAGTTTTAAAAATATTTTTTAATTATTTTAAAATTTTTAAAAATATTTTTAAATTAAAAAAGATGGAGAGAAAAAAAACTCTTTTTAATTTTTTTTAAAATTTTAATATTATTTTTTTTAATTATTTTAATGTAAAATTGATCAAAATTGACCCTCACTCGCACTCCCAGGGGAGTGTCTACACTCTCTTTGTCCTAAGTCACCATTTTAATGCTACATAGGTAAGGTCAACGGTCAAAGGGTGCAAAATGTTGTTTTTTAATGGGTGTAAGGGTCCAGATGACAAATATGTAAGTGGAAGTGTCCAACTTACAAAACCGACATAGTACAGGGTCCAGAAGGTCATTTTGCCTTTATATTAATTTAACTTTTAATTTAAAACTTAGACGTCAGAAAACCATAAGAAAAATACTATAAGATGTAATGTATGTAATTATTGTAATATAAATATAATAAAAAATACATTTTAAAATATCAATTAAAATTCAATCTAATTTTTAATAAGATTCTTAATAATTATTTCATTAAATAATGTTATTAATTGATTCAAATATATTTTAAAAATATTATCAATTACAAGTATGTTATTACATTTAGTAAGAGCAAAATTGTAAGGTTAAATACCTAAAATTCAAAAAGTGGTCGTGTTTCACCTTTTGCTTCCCTCCATTATTTTTCCCCCATTTACTTTTCACAATTTGAATTTGGGCTAACTTCTAATTCTTAAAGAAACCCTCCATTAAACTTAGTGTTTCATTCACAATTAAACTTGTGATTTCTCATCTTCCTCTCTGAAGCTCCCTAATGTCTAAGCTCCCGAGGTCGCTTGTTGGTCTCCCTACATTCTCTTTTGACTCCAGTAAGTTCTCCTTTTATTGTGGATATTTTTTTTATTAATTTTAGATATGTTTTATCTCTGTCTTCAGTCTACTAAATAATGAATTTATTTAGATTTTTCAGCAAAATGTTCATTTTTTATTGTATATTGTGGCCCCTTTTACCTTTTTGTTTGTCAGATTTGTAAAAGTTGCTATATTTTTCAATTGTTGGTGATGTTTTTATATCAATATTTTGTGGTCCCTTATTTGTTTATGATAAAGTAACTCGCATATAATTTAATTAGTTGATCCGAATCTGATAATACAGTACTAGAATTGAAAGCTACAATGACTTAGCCGTGTAGCGGGAATGTCGACTGTGTGGAACCATTCTAGAAAGCAACATTAGTAGGATTTGATTTTAGTTGTAAGCTGTTGGATTTTTTTTGAATTGCTAAAACAACAATAATATCATACCAGTGTAATTCCACAAGTGAGCTTCGAGGAGAATAGTGTGTAAGCAAACCTTACCCCTAACTTACAAGGTAGAGACTTTGTTTTCAATAGAACCTTGATTTAAAAAGGGATGGTGTGTGTTTGTGCGTGAAGAAGCCATGATTTTCATTGTATTGCTAGTTCGGATATATAAACTGGATTGATTCTTATTGCATGATCTTCACTAGAGAAGCATTGGCGCTGCAATGATTACTGATCATATTTCTTTTTACTCTTGAGGGTAAATCTTATAAGATATCTGCTATGGTTCTTTCTTTCTCTATTGGAATGGAGCCTATAAGAGTGATACAAATTGTTGGGTATATTGTTATATAACAAGTACAGTGTAATTCAATTCTATATCCATATAAATTAACAACAATAAGCATTTTTCCCCCCTCCTCTTTCTATTTGGGTGAAAATGTGACTTACAAGGATTTTAGAAGAAAAATGTTGAAAGCTTAATGCAAAAAGTTGACTGGATTTCTTGATCATTGAGTGGAACGTTTGCTTATAATGGTTGTTGCTTTTTTGTTGTAGTTGGTGTCCTTATGATTTTGGCATTAGCCATTTAATTGTTTATAAAGATATGCTACAAAGGAAACTCAAACAAGAGAGGCATAAGTGCTGTTGTGGAAGGAGCCAATAATTAGGCACCAGTAAAGTTCTCTAGTAATGTATCTTTCTCGATCAAATCATTAATTACTACTAATTTCAGTTGTTTAGGCCTTATTTCCCTATGTCAATAATAAAAGAGTTAATAAGGTTTGTTAGTTGGAGATAAAATGGTAACAAAGACTCATTCTGTCTTGAAAATATTCACCTTGATAAAATGGGTTCAAGGTGACCTGTACACTTGCTTGGAGGTTTATCTATTAATCTGGTGGCCTATTATCACTTGGGCTTTTAGTTGAGAAATGTTTAATGTTGCAAGCTAATAGTTTCACTTATACTATTTTCCTATGTTTTTAGCAGTCAAGATACTGAGAATTGTTATAATTAGATATTTGGTTGGTTGTCACACAATAGTCACAGTTGAAATGAAATTTATTCTTGCCTCAAAGCTATATATGTTGTTTGCAGAAAAGCTTTGCATAGAGCCTTTCCGAGGATCAGGCTATTCAAAATAATTTTAAGAGGAAAGCGTCTTTTCTATTGTCATGCATATTTTTTAAAGCTTGAAGTAACGGATGTCTCTAGTTTAGATTGCAAGGTATAAGGGGTCCACAATCATGCCAAATGAGCACATTGAGGAGATGCAATAGAAAGTACAAGGAGGAACAAAAAAGAAGGATGGAGAGCAGCCACCACTACAAAAAAATGGGTCAAATTGCAAGAGTTAATTTTAAGATTGATTTTAAATCCCTGCAAATTATAATTTCGATGGTTTTCAAAATCCTCACAATACAAGCTGTCACAAATGATTTGCGAGAGTTTTTTCCCGACCTCCATAATTAATTTGTGGGGATTATTTTGCGACAGTCGGAATCTCCATTACTCTAAATTTAATTTTTTTATAATAAATTTTTATTTAAGAATTGCAGCGGTTTAAAACCTCCGCAATTTTTTTTTACTTTGAAAAAAAGATAGTTGGACCCATCAATTTTCAATAACAAATTATAAATTTTAATTTTAACTCAAATTTAATTGTTCCTTCAGGCATAACCTACAATCCAATATTTATTTAATTCATATATCATTAACACGACTAATTAAACATTGTAATTCACAAGCATCTCAAAAATACATTGAACGTTAAACTTCAAAATTAAATTTTCTACATTAGAATCTTCAAACTCCAAATTTTTAACATTAACTAATATTTTCAAATTCCAAAATCAAATTTAAACACAACCTTCAATATTCTAAGATTCGCTCCAACCACACAATTACATCATCATAATTGAATATTCAAGACAATTTACAACAAAATCAACAACTGTCATTAGGATCACTATCATCACGTGGTCTTGTTGTATCGCAAAATGGGTCCACTAGCCGCATCACTTGGCTACATAAAAATGCAAAGTATAAAAATCAGTCAAATAAACTTTCAATCCTTATTATATTTATATCTGCGTACAACTAAAAAATATCATGATAAATATAAATAGATCAATCACAAGTTAGCAATTTCAAGTAACTACACTTAATCCTTTTCAAGTCACTACACAATAATTTTCAAATAACTTATTCACTAGTAGACATTTCAAGTCACTACACTCAAACCATTTTCAAATAGTTAATTGACATTTCAATTCACTATACTTAACCATTTTGAAGTAATTACACTTAACCATTTTTAAGTCACTAGTACACATTTCAAGTCACTACACTTAACCATTTTTAAATAACTAGTAGACATTTCAAGTCATTATACTTAACCATTTTCAAATAACTAATTCACATTGTAAGTCACTATACTTAACTATTTTCAAATAATTAATTAACATTTCAAATGACTATACTTAACATTTCCAAGTAACTACTTCACATTTCAAATAGCTATACTTAATCATTTACAAGTCACTGTACTTAACCACTTTCAAATAATTAATTCACATTTCAAGTAACTACACTTAACTATTTTTCAAATCACTAGTTCACAATTTCAAGTAACTACACTTAACCATTTTCGAGTCACAAATTTGAAATTTTCAAGTCACAAGTTTGCAATTTCAAGTAACTACACTTAATCATTTTCAAGCCACTACACTTGAAAATTTTTAAATAACTTATTCACATCTCAAGTCACTACATTCAAACCATCAAACCATGTTCAAATAGCTCATTCACATTTCAAGTCACTATATATATTTAACAACATATTGACTTAGCTCAATAACTGGTCCAGCATTGCCCAAAACAAGAAATTAGCATTCCTTTCCTGCACACAAAAAACACCAAATTAAAGAATAGCTGTCTCTTAACATCTCCTGAGTCAGTTCCATCAGAAAGTTGAACAACAAGAATTAACAAAAAAACCCACCAAGATCTTCGAATTCAAGCACCATATTGCAGATCTCTTCCAACCCATTGATCAAAACTATGACCCTTTTTCTTCAATCTACTCTTTCTTTGTAAACACACTCTGCATAGCCAATACACAAACACTTCCAATCTGCAATAACCCCCCGCCCCCCCAAAAAAAAAACACTAAGTACATCACCATAGTACTACAAGCCCCAAGTAAAAAAAAAGAAAGCAAATCAATGACACACAACTTATAACAAAATGGGTATTCCAAAAGAAAGAATTACAATACAAAACTAACACTATTGCTCCTGTTGTAAAAAAAAAATCAAAGATTTGGGAAGTTTTCACGTGTAACAGCATACATGATTAATCAAACACAAATCACAAAGATTTTAACAAAGTGCTTAATCAAATTAAGCCAATCACGAAATCTGTCAAATTAGAAAGTAGAAAAAATGAATTAAGAGAGTAGACCTGGGATGGGTTCTTAATCAATTTTCCGACAACACTTGGCCGGAGCAAGCAACGGCGAGGCGGCAAAAGGGTTTTGTTGCAATTTGGTCGTATAAGAGACGAAAATGAGTGGAAGAGATGGCGGGGCGGTGGATGCATGGTTGAGCAGCTGCGATGAGAGAGGGGGTTGGTTCGGCGGTGATGGCTCAGCTGGTTCACCGATACTGATGGCGGCGATGGCACAGTTGGGGTTTGACAGGCAGCCTGCCGGTAGTCACGTCCGTCGAGGCTCATCAACGTGAGAGAGGAGCGAACCGGGGGAGATGGAGGCGGCGGTGAGCGTTGGGCTTCGCCGGCAGGTGACGAGGCAGCGGTGGAAGTTCAATTTCTAAGAAAGGAAGAGAGCGAGTACAGCGAAGGCAGAGAGGTGTGCGGCTGTCCTTTGTAAAAAATTGAGGGACTGGTTTTTTTTTAGGTTTAAAAAATGTAAGAAGAGATGATTTCATCTTGGCTGTTAGATCAAATTTAATTAATGGATGAGATTAAAATTGAGTTTAAAGGGGTCAAAAGATCAACCTTCAATTTAAGCTCAAAATTAATACTAATTTAGCTATAATTGTCATCAATTGGATATAATATTGGCTAAAAATTAAATATGCTGGAAGAGTTAAATGAGGTCGGCTGCTATTATAATAAATGCGATAATGTCGAGAGAAATAATAAGACATCAATATTAACATAAACTAAGCATGTAAAAATTAATATTACATAAAATTATTATATAAAATTGTCAATAATAATAATAACAACAACAACAATAATAATAATAAACAATGTATTTGATTGTTCGTCACCGGCAGTCAGTTTATGAGGGGAGCGAGAAAGAGAGAGAAAGATAGAGTTGTATAGAGAGTGTACTAAAGGAGCGACTGATTCTTTAGCCAAAAGTGAGGGATTAGGGTTTCATTTTTCGTTTAAAAGGAAAGAGGGATAAGGTTTGATCCAACCATTAGATCAATTGGTCAACGACTGAGATCTAAAAATTAAAAAATTGGTCTAAATTTGAATGGAAATTAAAATTGAGTCTAATTAAACATAATTTGAACTAGAATGGTAATAAATTGAATAAAATTAGGCTAAAATTGTTATAAAATGGCAAAATAAGGTTAGAAAATAAATAGATTGAAAAAAATTAAATAGATTAAAATCATTGATGTGACACGTCGTTATTTATTTGATATCAAAATAATATGTAAAAATATTAATGTTAAAAATTAATATTTTTTAATAAAATATTAGCCTAAGAGGAGTATCGGGAGGTCAAAATTGGGTATCAACAGTCAAAGTGAGCATACACTGTATAATTGTTGTTTTTCAGTGTTAAGAGTTCACTTCAGAGTTTTATACGTATAAAATGCTACTTCATGAACTTAATACCAAGGGTAGTATGAGAAAAAAGTAAAAATTATCTTACAAATATATCAAGGCTACTATTTAAATATAATAATAAATTCAGAGTAATAATAAATTAAAAATATTATAAAAATTATTATTATTACAAATAAATTACGTATGTCACATAGAAAATATTATATAAAAATTATCGATAATAAATTTGAAATAAATTGTGCATAATAATAATAATAATAACAATAAGAGAGAAGTATCGATTACCTCCCTGCACTTGTCACGTTTTATTCATGGTACACCTGAACTTTGACGTGTCCTAAGTACCCTCCCCTCCGAACTTGTTTTTTTGCAACGTTGCATGGTCCTTTTTTGCTGATGGACCAGTGAGTGTAAACCACGCACGTACACGTGGAAAAAAGTGTTGATGTGGCTGTCCACATGGATAAATATCATCCGCTTTCCTTATATTTATCCTATATTAAAAAATAACCCACTTCTACCTTTAATTATCCGATTTTTCTCTAAAAAGATTATATTTTTCAGTTTTTCTCTACTCCAAAATAGTGAAAGGTTGAATTTTTGTCGATCAAGTAAGCTATTATCTAAAAATTTATATTTTTTGGTGTGTGTTAAAAATATGAAATTATTTTTTTCGGTTAGTGTTTCATAGTCCTTTTCGATTAGTGTTTCGATTAAGATTTTGAGGAGACTCACCTGCACAAATACGTTTCTTATTATAATTAACAGAGTAAGAAATTGCAATTTAAGTTAAGGGTATACAACAATCGAATTGATAAAAATGTTATTGATTTATCACTATAGAGTTAACGATTTTTTAACGATTTTATAAAAAAATAATTATTGGGTTATTGATTTGATTTTTTTTATCGGGTTATTGGGTAAATAGATAACCCAATAAGTTTATGCTAAATTATTATTTTAAGAAACTTAGTATTTGATACGATATTTGAGGGGAACTCCCCCTCCCCTCAAATATTTAATTACAAAAACAATCCATATATATTATGATATAATCAATTAATCTCCAAAAATCAACTACTAAAAGGCCTAAACTCTTTGAAACTGGAAACTCCTAACTTTACTGACAAATATAAATCAAACACTTAATTACATATAGTCATAACTAATATACATTACAAATAAATTACCTAAATTTGTGCATGGTTTCCAACAAGCTTCATTCCTTTCAAGCATCAAATATTAAAATAATAAATTCCTTTAATATTTTTGGGTTTTGATGAATTTTATTTTAGATTGGAAATTAAATAGGAAGAGGGATAGTTGATTTTTTTGAAAAAATTAAAGAAAAATGATTTTTTTCATTTTTTAAACATTGAAAATGTTGATTTGACCCAAAAATCACAATATCACACGCGTGATGGAGTGTGAAACCAAATATTTTTTCATCTCAGCAAAAAAGGGCCACGAGACGTTACAAAACAACAAGTTCGGAGGGGTACTTAGGACAAGTCAAAGTTCAGGTGTAGCATGAATAAAATGTGACAAGTTCAGGGGGTAATAGATACTTCTTTATAATAATAATAATAATAATAATAATAATAATAATAATAAT